>NW_024387128.1:0-10921 GCF_900408965.1 Simochromis diagramma | reverse complement strand
AATACTTTATGTATTCTCGATCAAATTTCTTATTCTTACAGTAAGTGCAGAGATGGGCAAGTGACATGTGACAGATCCAGCTGTGTTGCAACCTGTCACTGGTCAGCCTGGTCGTCATGGTCACCTTGTGATGTAACCTGTGGTCTGGGGCTACAACAACGTTACAGGTAAGCTTGTTTAGTTTAATATATGCTTTAAAGCAGCTCAGTCTGTCCCAGGACCTGCCTGCAAACTCTTGCCTCATGAGGACGGGCATCGCTGAGCACCAGGAGGAACCCAGGATCCACTAACAGTGGGTCCAAGCATCCTGGTACTTAATGGCAGTCAGAGTGCCGTTTGCTAGCATGTAGAAGTCTGTGTGTCCCTCTGTGGATATTGTTCACTGACCCACCACCAAACTGATCACGCTGAACGATGTTACAGTCAGCAAACAATGAAGAGGGTGAACCTGAAAAGCACAGGGCGCCAATTCTGATGATCTATGTCGGGTTACGAAGTGTTGGGCAGTGAGCACAGGGCCCACTAAAGGACGTCAACCTCCAGGCTAACTTCATGAAGGTTTCCCTCACGCCACCAGTGGTGACACTGATCCTCTCTGAGCACAAAGCCACTGAAAAATCAGTCAACAAAGATCAGGAGGGAAACCACTCCTGTTTGGAGGGTTGTTAGGTTCATTATCACACCAAAGCAGCTGAAACAACAACCCCTCTGCTACTTACCTGACACATCAATGGCCCACAAGTTTAACTGACTTGATGCTGTCCTCTGATTAAAAAGCCTTCCTTTCATGTTTCGACACTGTGTAAACACTAACCGCCTGCTTCTGGGATCATACCGTATATTTCTGATGTGAAACATATTACCAGTGTTCAGTTTGTTGGTTGTAAATGCTATTATGTATAATTTATCATTTCTGTATCACTTACTGTTTGGATGTTTGTTTCCTCACATACTTTAAATAGATTGTGAGGAGTGGTTATGCTCTGTGTCCTCAGGTCTCCAGTGCTTCCAGCAGGAGCAGTCAGAGGTCAGCCCTGTCCAGGAGACTCGTCTGAGGCTCAGAGCTGCTCCAGCACATGCTTCCCTGGTATATTACACTCACAGCCTTTACTACTTCTAGACTAGACTATTGCAATTCTCTGTACATGGGCCTCCTCCAGCATTTTTCAGTTAGTTCAAAGTGCCGCAGCACGCCTCTTAACTGGCAGCAGAAGGCATGAGCACATCACCCCAGTTCTAGGCAATCTACACTGGCTCCCTGTTAAATACCGTATCGTGTTTAAAATCCTTCTGTATACTTTTAACATTTTAAATACCTTGGCGCCCAGTTACCTAACAGACCTTCTCGACGTGTATAGCCCCAAGAGAGCGCTCAGATCCTCTAACCAACTGATCTTACTGCAACCAAGGCCCCGACGAAAGACTGGAGGCACCGAGCGTTTGCAATTGCTGCACCTAAACTCTGGAATAATCTTCCAATCGATGTGCGCATGTCAGAATCCATTCAATCATTTAAATCACGCTTAAAAACTCACCTGTTCCATCCAGCTTTTGAATTAGTTTGGACTTCCTCCCAGTCTGCAGTTGTGCTGTCACTGTAACTGTAACTGCTTTACAACTGTTTTTGTTGCTATTTGTTGTAATCTGCTTTGCTGCCTTGTGTGAAGCACTTTGCTGAACACTGTTCTTTTTAAATGTGCAATAGAAATAAATACTGATCTATTGACACGTCCGACACACAGCATGTTACGGTGATTATTGTTGTGTTTTGGGTTTTTATGAGAGAATACAGCTAAGAGCTCAAATTTCTTTTGCACAGAAGTTTAAGTTGTTCTTGTGTAAGTTAGACGAGTTCATATCAAGCATCGCTGTTTTGTCCACACGTGTGTAAATCTGTTCTGTGCTACATGTACAACGTTTGAGCAACACAATGCTAAAGGTGATGTAATCCTGCAGCTCAGGAGGGAGTGCAGGTCATCTACTAATTGGAAAGTTGATGCTTTTAATCCCTGGCTGCTCCAGACTGCATGCAAATGTCCTTGGGCAACTTACTAACCCCAGGTTGCTCTGTGATGCATCCATCATAGTGTGGCTGTGATAGAAAGTGACCTCTACTCAGGTGCAGTGGAAAGCACTGAATGAGTCCATTACATTACTTTCCCTCCTCTTGTTGTGCAGTGCTACCAGGTGGGACATGGGGTAAGTGGACCGGCTGGTCAGAGTGCAGTAAAACGTGTTTCAACCACGTAGATGATGTGGGGGTGAGGCGACGATTCCGCAGCTGCCCGCCGTTTAACCACACGCAGCCCGCCTGCGATGGAGACAGTGAGGAGCAGGAGCCGTGCAACACTGAGCACTGCCCGGGTATGACACATGTAGACACACAAAGACAGGAGATGATCAATCCTGGAAAAAGAGAAAAATGAAAGGCCGTAAAGCTGATGTGTTCTTCTAGTGCCCGGTGGCTGGTCAGCCTGGTCGGCCTGGTCTCAGTGTTCGTCCAGGTGTGACTCTGGTGTCCAGACAAGAGAGCGGTTGTGTAATTCCCCCACACCACAGCATGGAGGTAAAAGCTGTTCTGGGCCTCACATTCAGACACGCGACTGCAACTCTCACCCCTGCTCAGGTACCGTGTTTGTCCCTGTTACGTTTCGCCACCCCGTCCGCTGAATATCACGTACAAGTCTTGTTGCACTCCTGTCCTCGCAGGCGTGTGTCCAGAGGGCATGACATATATGACGGAACGAGAGTGCGAGGCTCAGGGGGGCGCGTGTCCACGGGTGTGCTTGGACATGACCTCCACAGAGGTACAGTGTGCCACCACCTGTTACGACGGCTGCTACTGCGCCCCGGGCTTCTACCTGCTCAACAGCAGCTGCGTGCCCCCGGCACAGTGCCCGTGTTACCACCAGGGGGAGATGTACCCAGCTGGCGCCACCCTGCCTGTTGATGCCTGTAATAACTGGTACCTCTCTTTACTCGTGCATCGCATTAAAGAGGAAGATCAAACTGTAGCTCTAACCTTCCATAAATACAGTAATCTATGTGTGAAATCACTTGTCCTTACACTGTGTGTCAAACAGCACATGCACCGATGGAGAAATGCAGTGTGGGACAGCTCCCTGCCCCGGTGAGTGAAAAAGAAACGTGCTGTTGCTGTCTCCCTCTGTCTCTGTGTTTTCTTGCTTAATGGTTTGTGTGTGCCACTTTATTTTCCTTTGTCGTCTCTCGTGTGTGCGTCTGTTTCTCAGTGGACTGTGGCTGGAGCAGCTGGACACAGTGGAGTGCCTGCAGCCGGACGTGTGACGTTGGTGTGAGGAGGAGGTATCGTTCAGGAACCGATCCTCCTCCTGCGTTCGGTGGTCGTCCCTGCAAAGGAGACAGGGTTGGGATTGATACCTGCAGCATTGAGCCCTGCTTCGGTGAGAACGACTGAATTAGAAGAAAATACACTAGTGGTCAAAAGGTTTAGAGCAGCCCGATTTTTCAGTTATTCATTACAATTCAAGTCATCCAAGTCCAATGAACAGCTTGAAATGCTACAAAGGTAAGTGTTGAACTGCCAGAGGTAAAAGAAAAAAGGTAAGGTTACCCAAAACTGAAAAATAACGTACAATTTAAAATTATACAAAAGGGCCTTTTTCAGGGAATAACAGCATGGTTAACAGTTTAAGCTGCTCTGCAGCAGTGGAGGCTGAGCAGGCCTTGAAAGCTGGTGCTACTAATTCCTAACAGCTGGGTCCAAACTTCCTGGATTACTTCCAACCTCCTCTGTCTGCATAAAGCAGTGTTGGACACACTGTGGTGCTATGACCTCGTCAGCATAGCTGACAGTATTGTACTGCAGAAAGTAGAGTGTTGCTACAGAAATGGCGAGAAAAGGTGATTAACAATGAAGAGAGACTGCAGAGAAAGTCAAGGTGTCAGTGAGTCCAGTTTCCTTCAGCTCATCAAAGGCTCAGAAACTGACAGGAAGAGATCTGCAGACCCAAAGACACGAGTGAGCCAGAGGAACAAGTTTCAAGCAGCTTATAGTGGTCGTAGTAAGAAAGAGAAGACTTTGAGCTGCAGGTTTGACAGGACGAGTTGCAGCAAGAAAGCCAGACGTCAGAATAAGACAAAGAGGCTTGCCTGGGCCATGAAACACTGCCACTGGACTACTGAAGACTGGAAGAAGGTATCATTGACTGATGGATCAACATGCAGGATCCATGCTTTCATTTCACAGTGCAACCAGACATCAAACTGCATCATTTTCAATAGAAAGCATGGAAAATTGTGGTGTTCTGAAACTTTTGACCAATAATGTATATGTTCTAAAATTTGAAAAAAAAAACTGAAATGAAACCTTTTAAGATGAAAAACTTTAAGCCTGTGATTCGTCTAAGGTTTAAAGGAGCCGTGGAGTCCATGGTCAGAGTGTTCAGTGACGTGTGGAGGAGGATACAGGAATCGAACCCGCGGACCCCATACGATTCACGGCACCCACGCAGCAGTTCAGCACCTGCAACCTGCAGCCTTGTGGTAACACAGGAAACAGCCTACATCATAATAATAACACAACGCTGGTGGCTGTGTGGATGCAGCGGCTGCAACAAGTGTCTGTGATGGAGGAAGAGAGGCTTCCGGTGATCTTCTCAGCTGTTCTCACTCTCCCTTGAGATCCGCTACGGTGCATTACCATACAGACAGTGATGGCAGCTGCTCAGGACGCTTCTTTCACATTACATCATACAGTCATGGTTAGACTCACTCTGAGTAGCTACAATCCTACAGTCTCAGCCTATTTGCACACTTTGTTTGGTCTTTGTTTATTCACAAGCAGAAGTCACTACTGCTGACATCGTTCACATTTCTGCAGCTACTTCTCACAAGACCCGAGGCGAGGTCCACTTCCCACAACAAACCCACAGAGTTTAGCACCGAAGTCACTTGCAGGTGTTCTCGAGTTTGTGACTCGTGTGATTTGAGTTGCTACAATCTGATGACTTGTTTAAACTTTATTGTAACTTATTCCAAGTATGGCAGTATGGCACACAGTGCAGTGCATTTAAACCTCTTCTTCATTTCTTAATTTTTTTGCACATTTGTGACACTTAAATGTTTAAATTTCATTCAGTATTGGACATACCAGAGGAAATAGAAAATGCAGTATTTAAATGATTTATTTCAGAGCCATCCAAACCCAGCTGCCAAGGTGTCCGTTTCGTATTTACTCAGGAGATCTTTGCCTAACTTTAAAATCGTTCTGAATTATTTGTCACAAATATGCAACATCTGAGACATCAGAAAGGGCTAAATACTGTTTCATGGCACTGTATGGTGTTGCCTTTTATCTGTTGGTGGCTGATTACAGTTTTGGTAACAGAGCCCTGAGTCACATTGCTCATGGGTTGAATTTCCATGGCTGTTGTGTTAAAACTCAGATATTATGAGTTACATTCTAATTCATACGCTCACCGTTTCGCCCACTTTTCATCCCTTCAAACTGGTGTTTTTTGGTTATTGCTGTAGGTGTTTTAACTGGTCTTTCTCTGACTCTGTTGCTGTGCTAGACGAAGGCAGAAGTGTCCTCCGGGCCAGGAGTGGATGCAGTGTATGATGGGAGCAGTGTCGTGCATGGACCTCACATTGGATCTCAGCAGGAACTGTACCCCGGGATGCCGGTGTCCACAAGGGACTGTCCAGCAGGTGAATGGGTGACAGGAACACACACACACATAAACAGATGTTTGGTTACGACCTCTTTGGCTCACGGGCTCCTACGTTCCAGGACGGTGTGTGTGTGAGCGAGTTTGACTTGATCGCTGTGATGTAGGCGGGAGAGCAGTACAAACCGGGAGACACCGTGCCCTTAGACTGCAGTAACTGGTAAGTAAAGCTGGCTTGCTTCAGCAGATATATGAGCCGTGACAAACTGTGGAGATATAAAGTGGATTAAACACAAATGTGTGTCAAATATTTCAGTACCTGTGAAGGAGGGAAGGCTGGTGACCTGTTTCGTTTTAGCTGCAATGGTATGTATTACATAACAGAGCGATGATGTCTTTCGTCTTTTATAACGTGATTTACACTGATTTTGCCTGATTTTACCGCACAAACCAAACAGTTGATGGCCAGTGGTCAGCATGGACTCCCTGGGGTCCATTGTTCGGTGTCTTGTGGAGCAAGGCCTTCAGTCTCGGTACCCCGGTTCTGCTCCAGCCCCCGGCCCTCTGGCAGTGGCCTGCCTTGTACGGGCCCTCACCATGAGGACCAAGTCTGCATCATCGCCCCGTGTGACCGTGGGTTACTTTTCTGTCCCTGTGTATTGACTAATAGTCTGAGCAAACGTGAAGTTTAATTTGTAGGGAAAGTGACGCCTCCCTGTCGTACAGTAGGATGCAGTAAACTCACAGTAAAGTGTCCACACTGGCACTTTAAAGTTTTGAAGGGGTTAGATTCATGTATTTATGTTGATCTGCTCAGCTTACTAACCTTTATTTGCTCTCTTCATGTTTTTTAATGTGATGCGTTGGCTTTTTCCAGGTGATGGTGGCTGGGGTCAGTGGAGTCATTGGACGGAGTGTACCAAGTCTTGTGGTGGGGGGGTCCGAAGCAGAAGGAGAAATTGTGACAGTCCCAGTCCAGAGGGGGAGGGGAATTACTGTGAGGGGCTGGGAAGTAAAGTCACATCCTGTAACACCGAGCACTGTCCAGGTGCGTTTGTATTACTAGCATGTGCTGTCTGCTAACTACACTGAGTACAGCGCGGTGGATTCTGTATTACTGAGGGTTTGTCATTCCTCAGTAGGCTCACTATGGGATTGGCCTGTCTGCTGATCGCACGACCATGTCGGGCAGAGCCACGTACCATTAAGTGGCTGCGACGCAGGCATTGTTCAAACACCTCTTTGTGCTTCAAGCATATCTTGACCTGCAATATAGGCTAGCTATTTAGCTGTCAAGATATGAGTGCTAACGCTAACTTGTCTGTCATTGTTTACTTGGCTTCATCCTGACCTTGAGTCTTCGCCATGCACCGTGGTGTTCTAACCACTTAGCTGTACGCTGAGATGTTTCTTTTATGATTATGCACATCAGCTGACATCTTCTTTGCTGTAGTTAGCCATACAAGCTAAAACAGACAGTCCTCCTGACATATAATGAGTAGAAACACACACCAGGTTTACCTTGTGTTGCCTAAAGCTAGAACATGCCCCACTCACGATTGAAGGCGCTGGTTTATGTGGGCACTGGATTGAGGATGACAATGAGGTCAGACCCCGAGAAATTTTATCCTCTCTACGCTGAGGCTGCCGAGCCTAACAATGAACGGTTCCTGGTGTGCACCAGCACCTGTTCCCAGCATAGATAGAATATGTATTTAGTTCAAAATTCCCAAACAAATCAAGCCCCCGGCCAGCCCCCGTAAGCCCACCAGGCCAGGAGGGGAGGGTGGCTGGCCATGGAATGACCGAACTCCACAGCAGCTCCACTGGGACAGTTCTTGTAGCCTGTCGGTCAGCAAGGTCAAAAGAAGATGCTACCACTGGCAATCTCCTATCGTTCCCACAGGTGAAAAAGCTGCATGGTCCCCATTCATCAGCCCA
The DNA here is from genome assembly GCF_900408965.1 of Simochromis diagramma. NCBI lineage: Eukaryota > Metazoa > Chordata > Actinopteri > Cichliformes > Cichlidae > Simochromis > Simochromis diagramma. The sequence continues at coordinate 3,329 of NW_024387128.1, read as the reverse complement.
CAGCTACATTCCTAAGTGTGTTGCACATATAACCTCCTCCCCACTTTTGACTTCGCCCTAGGTTAGCTCTTTTGGTGAGTAAATATCTCAGAAAATACAAATTCAGGAGGAGGTTTGATTTTCAGGGCGTGTGTCACGTCCTTTGGCGGCCCTCCTCTGAGCCCTCAAGCTTTTGTACGTTGCACCAAAGTGGTCATAGCAAGGCATTTGTTAGCTACTGTATTTAGACAGATGGCTAATTCCTAATTTGGTCAGACAAGAAACTACAACACAAGGATCTGTTGTCCTTAGAAGCATCTTAACATACTAAGGCTTCATCATAATCACAAAAGTTGTTTCTCTAGGAGAACTTTAAGTTACTTGTGTGTTCTCAGAGTGAGATGGCTCACAGCCCACCTTGTTTGGGTCAAAGGGCGACGAGGTGCTTATCTTAAATAATAACTGCGTAGTAATGCAAACTCAAGTGTGATTGGAATCAGCCCAGTGTGGTCGTGCATGAGACACATCCCTCCTAAGGAATACTCAAGGAGATGCTTCCTATATTAGCCATCTCAATCATGCTACGCTGAGAACCAATGGTTATGTAAGTAAACCCAAAGTCCTGTATGCTTGTGTTTTCAGTGCACCATGTTCCCATGTCCCAGGAACAGTGTTTCATCAGCTGTGGGCCATCCTGCCCTCGCTCCTGTGATGACCTTACTGTGAGTATCACTAGTGTGACTCCTGTCTGTCACTTCGATGTATTATCATGCTTCTTATCCACAAACCAGGTTCTGGAGGGTGGTCATCAAACAAGCTCAGTCCTCCCTCTCCTCAGCACCTCCTTCAGGTTTTCCAGGGTGATGCTGAGGTGAAATAATTTATCAACCGTGCCCTGGGTCATGGTGGGAACTGCCTCATGAAAGTTCTCCTCCTGTTTAAGCCTTTGAAAAATAAATTCTGCCACTTGTATCTACAGTCTTATCCTTTCAGCCACTACCCACAGTATTGTACTGATACAGACTGGGTACCAATCCATCTGTCAGCCTCCCACTTTGGATCTGATTCCACAGAGTGGACATCCACCCTTTTCTGACTTATGTCAGACATGGATGTGCTCTCACACTCATTACTGGGGATTAATAAAAGTCCTAATTTCCCCCTCTCTCTCAGCACTGTGAGTGGCACTGTGAGCCAGGATGCTACTGTACAGAGGGAAAAGTCCTGTCTGCTAATGGGACCGTCTGTTTAGAGAAGGAAGATTGTCCCTGCCTGGACCTTAACACCGGGCGACGACTGGAACCTGGAGACACCATTGAAGCCATTGATGGATGCAACAACTGGTCAGAATCATACAACACAAGAAGCACACGTAACACATGTAAAACACATTAGGATACACAAAGATAACCAGTTAGAAAGGAAACCTGAAAATCCTTCTGTTCCTTTGTTCTTTAGCACCTGCGAAGGTGGGAAATTCAACTGTACTCGAAACCCTTGTCCAGGTAAGTAAAGCCAGCTTTCAGTTTCAGTCAGATCATCTTAATAGTGTTAATATGTAGGACGATGTAGACAATGGCTATGTCTTGTAGTGGGTATAAAATAGCACAGATAGTTGTTTACATCCAATTTAGTGTCAGGTGGCTGGTGTGAGTGGTCGGAGTGGACCCCCTGCTCCAGGACCTGTGGAGCAGAGTCGGTGACCCGATACAGAAGCTGCAGCTGTCCTGAGCCAGAGGCCGGAGGAGAGCCGTGCTCTGGTGAGCAGGAACTGCACAGTGGGGTTGGAGTTCAGATCCACAGGCAGCCCTGCCCTGTCGTTACTTTCTGTCCAGGTGAGATGATAATGTCTCATGGAAAGACACATTCGCACAGTTTGTGAATGTTCTGGATGCGTGTGGCTGAAACTACTTGACTTTGGGCTGAAGGTCAGAGGTCAGAGGTCACGTTTTCTGAAAATCTTGTGAATGCAGTAACTCAAGATGGAAGTCAGCTAGGATTTTTGATTTTATAGCATTTATACAGATTTCTGTGTCATGTTGAAAAATGACCTACTGTTATTGCACTTTTCTCTCTCACTGAGATATTACAGTTTTGTTTTGCTACTGTTGTTAATCACTGTGCATTTGTCTCTTACTTATAGCCTCGACCTTTTCAAATATTTTCAAATATTAATATTTTAATATGTGTCGGTTTTCTTGTTGGTTTTCTGGTTCCAGCTACAGATTCTCAGTTACATCAGAGTAGTTGTACCTCTTCTTCTTCTCATTGCCTTACTGTGTCTTTAGTTCATGGCTCGTGGAGTCCCTGGTCCATGTGGTCAGAGTGCGATGGATGCACAGGATCGTCGACTCGGACCAGAGAGTGTAACAGTCCTCCTGCTAGATTCGGCGGTCTGCCGTGTCTGGGAGAGGGGAGGCAGAGCCGCCCTTGCAGTGAAAATCTCACCATCTGCTCAGGTTAGCATAGCTGTGGGTTTCATTCACTTTGACCGTAGAACTGCATAAACACTGTTCCACTTTTAAAAAACGATGTGGATGGTAATTCTATTCAAACCTTGTTCTCAGACTGTGGTGGAGGCCAGGAAGAATGGCCTTGTGGGAAGCCCTGTCCTCGCTCCTGTTCAGATCTCCATGGTGACACAGAGTGCTTGGACTCCCCCGAGTGTAACGCGACCTGTGGTTGTCCTGGTGACACGGTGCTGCAGGACGGAGTGTGTGTGGTCAGACAGGAGTGTCGCTGCAAATACCACGACAGCTCTGCTAATGGTTTGATCCTAATTTTGCTAACTTGTAAATATCAGCGTGTTAGACTGTGAACATTTTACTCCACTCAGTGTGATCATTTGCTCTGATCGGTCTATTTTTGTGCAGATTCAAGCAATGCATCGTGGCTATGGCCCGGTGGATCTGATTGGCTGTTTGCAAATCCAGGAGAGAAAATTATCAGTGACTGCAAAAACTGGTAAACAGCTGATTCTTATTTTGTTTTAATTCACTCTTAATGTTCGAATAGCAAAAAAAAAATGCCACATAATCTTTTTTCCCGACCTAATCTCAGCTCGTGTGAGGCTGGCGTTCTGCAGTGTCAGTCTGTCCCCGGCTGCCATGTCGACGGTGGCTGGAGCCAATGGGGAGCCTGGACTGAATGCTCTCTTTCATGTGGCGGTGGAGTCAAGTTCAGAAGGCGCCTGTGTGATAATCCGTCTCCGCAGAGTGGCGGAAGAGGCTGCCTGGGTGATGCTGAGCAGCAGAGAGACTGCAACACGCACCTGTGCACAGGTAGTCATGACGGGCTCATCTAGGTCTTTTACACTACCATCTGCATTGTTACATGTGTGATGTCTGTCT